>NC_056746.1:1440936149-1440962686 GCF_019279795.1 Protopterus annectens | reverse complement strand
GTAAAAAACCCAAAACACCAAGTCCAAAATAAAAAAGTAAAATATTTATTTATTTATTTTTAAAATCCATGATATAGCTGCCCGAATTTGTGCGTGTGTGCGCGGGTGTGCCCATTGCGTAGCTATAGTTAGCAATTCTGACATGGAAGAGCATAAGAAAGAATGTTTATGCAAATCACACCAAATTGCAATAGCATAATGGTAGAGTGTATGCACAAAGAAGAGGCATTCACGGTTCGAGTTCCACCACTCCCCTTCTTATTTATGTTTTAAATCAGTATTTGAAATAATACCAGACATATATGATTAAAATTTTATTAAAAGTAGTGAAATGGCCAATGTATCAGTGAACAAAATATATATTTTTTAAAGGATCTAGATATATAATAGCCTGCCATTAAGCAATGCTTTACCCAGCTAAACACAGGTGCCCATAGTTTAATAGCGCGTTACCCAGCTAAACAGAGGTGCCCATAGTTTAATAGCACTTTACTCAGCTAAACAGAGTTGCCCATAGTTTAATAGCACTTTACCCAGCGCAATAGAGTTGCCCAAAGTTTAAAAGCGCTTTACCCAGCGCAATGTGTTTGTGCAGACATGCGCCAACCAGGGCACCGTAGGGCACCGGGGAGCAACGTAGAGCTAAGTTGCTTAAACGCAGCCACACCCCCTAGACTGTCTAGCCAGTATTAAAATAAAAGAATGACAAGGTTCGAACCAAAGACCCTGCGCATCATAATCAAAGTACAGAGCCACTAAGACATGACAACATAGGGGAAGCAGCCACTATTAACATTCATAAAGTTACGAATGGTAGTTTAACCATTACTAAGCAGGTCTGCAGTCAGCCGAGAATTTTACAAAATGGCCAATGACAAAAAAGTGTGGGAAATGTGGCATATTTAAGCCCCACAGGCGGGAATAAACGTCATAACTGATTGTAGCTCACATCTGCAGTTAGAATGTCTGGTGTCGGAGAGGGAACACGCTTCCGAGCGCAACGTTGGGGCATCGAGGAGACCAAATACATGGTTTGGCTCCTTGTCCACCGTCATGAGACAAGACTCCTGCAGGGCCAGTTCCAAGGGACAGAGTACAAGGCAGAGGCTTGGAACCGGTTAGCTTGTGACCTCACCAGTGCCACAGACATTCCTCGGACTGGTGAGCAGGTCCGTCACCACCATGCAAACCTGAAGAGATGAAAGCAGGACCGCCCGAACCAGTGGATACAGGAGGCCCATGGAATGCAGAATGCCCCACAACTGAGTATGTAGCCATGGAATGCAGTATGTAAGAATTGATAATGGAGTATGTATAATGGATAGGTATGTCTCAATATCCCTTTATTTACTTTACAGCTGCAGGTGACCATGCTATGAATCAGCAAGCCTATGCTGATAGGCTGCTAAGGCTGCACCACCAGGCAGGTTAGTGATTATTCTAAATGTATTGTTATATAAAATATGGGAGAGAGCATGCAAGAAAGTGTTGTAGTCCAATAAAACAGCCATAGAATTGCCTGAATAAGTCCTCTGCATGTACTGTCAGATAAAAACATCAGAGAGGCAGAAAAAGAGTGTAGTAACCCATTAAGAAAGGTAACATATGTCTGGAATAATATCTCTGCAGGCACTGTCATATAACATAAGTGAGTGAGCCTGACAAAAGATTGTTCTAACCTATTAATAAAGGTTGAATATGTCTTGAACATGTCTGCCATAAACACCGTTAAAACAAATAAAGGAGTGAGCCTGTGGAAAAGTGTGCAATGTCATTAATAAAGGTCTAAAACCCAGAGTGTGTCTGTGTCACAGAGTCTGAAATGTTCTTGTGTCCTTGCATTATACAAACAGTACTGATTGAAAATGTGCTGGCAACCCAGAGTTGTGCAGTCCCATATAAAGTGGGTGATGGAAGTAGCTGTGAAACATATATACAGTCCACAATAGTCAGTTACTGGCTGGCATGAATAAGTAAACCTGGCACACGTTTAGCATGTAATTATTCACCAGAAATGTGAGTGTGTGTCAGGAAATGCAGGGTTCTGTACAAATCAAAGTGAAAATGTCATGTGAAAACATCCCAGATATGTAGATAAAGAAATATAAAAGCAATCAAGAAATATGTAGCAGTAACATCTGCATCCTGGACAGTTAGTATGTCAGATACAGGTCAGGCATATATTGAACGAGCCAAACCCATGACACAACCTAATGTATGGTGGCAAGAGTAATAATACAGGTAGAGGATATACACTTGCAGTCACTAGGAATGTAGTGTAGACTAAAAGGTCATTATAAGATGTTAACTGAGGTTTTTTCTACACCCTACTGTATGTGCATAAACTATGCAATTCCACACCTCAATGGGTATGTGTAATCTTAAATATTTGTTGGGACATATGTCCTATTGTTCTATAAATATTTGCATTCATGTTGATGCATGTGCCCTGTTTAAACACCACAATCATGGTGGCCTGTTGCTACCAAACATCCCTGCATGCTGTTGGAATAACCACTGTGGTTCAATATATGCATGAGTTATGCTTGCTGTTCAACTGTTGTACCCTTTGATGTGTTGTGTTAATGGAATATTATTGCATGCTGTTACAACTAATCTGGAATGCTATTCTTCTTATGTTGTAATTAAACACACCTAATCACAGAACGTATGGGAAGGCCGGTCCCACGGACCCACCTGTCCCACCTCAGCAAATGAGTGCACCTGGCACCAGCAGGTCTGGTGCCCAACCCGGCTCCCTCCTCCGTTGCTCCTGTGCCATCTTCAGGTGGAAGCGCTGCTTCCCCCCGTGCAAGCATGGGCGGAGAAGGGCCACCTGTCACCCTCCGTAGGGTCCGGGCTGTGGTGCGTAGGGAGATCCAGCGTTCAGTTGCTGATCCCCTACACCAGCTTGAGGTGAGAGTGGCGCGTCTCTCAGGTGAGCCTGCCCATCCTACTCAGCCCCCAGCACAGCCACCCTCGGGGCTGTGAAGGTGCAGTGGTGACTGCCCATGGATGGGGATCTCAGTTCCACTGTTACCATCTGTGGGCTCATGAGCTTGCGATTTCCAAACAACCTTCCCCCGTCAATTGTGTTCACCCACCCCCATGTGTCAAATTCTGCCCTTGTATGCATCTTGTTTGTCTTGTCTGTTTACCTCCCCAACCTTCCTCCCCAAATATACCTACTTCCTCTACCTCACATTCCACTCTCACCTAAAAAAAAAAATAAAAAAAAAGGGCAATCTGTTCCCACAAAAAAATTACGCCCCATACGTAGCTGCCCATTTCACTGCGTCTGCCGGACATGTAAACTTATAATTATAATTGGCAGTACAACAGACTTTGTTATCCTCACCCCTCTCTCAGGGGTGGAAGGTTGTAAATTTCACACCAAATTACGAACATATGCACAGCTGTTGCTGGTAAAGAAATGGGCAGCTATGGGCCTTCCCTACACCCTTCCTGCACATCCCAGCTGGTTTCCCTACTGTCTTTCCCTCTTTGTGCCCCCTTTTTCACCACTTTCCTATCTCCCCATTTTCTTTTCTTTCAAAGAAATTAGCGCGGGGGTTAGCGGGAGTAAGCACTTTTAAGCAGTAGTTAGCACGGGTGCAAGAGTGTGAGCTTGTGTGCGCTTAGCTAAGCATTGCTAAGCGTCACACAAACCCGTGCAATCCCACTTACAACTGCTTAAAAGTGCCTTAGTCACTCTGTATGACAGGGCCCTTGTATTACTCAGCAGCAAAATAAAATTCACCTGTCAGTCACGTACCCCAGACCTTGGGCTCATCAGTCTGCATGAAGTACCACTACACCACAAATAACTGGGTGCTGAAAGAAACATATCATGCATTACAATGAGTGAATGTAAAGGGAGAATAGGAATGGCATAACACAAATCATGTTATGTGGCCCTTAACCAGCAAGTGTTGTGGAATTGCATGACATGACTGTGAAAAGAGAACCAGCCATGCAAGTAGGGAATAATGTTACAGTAGCACCTTGAAAACCCCACACAGTATCAGAGCAGGATAAACACTGGCATATTTGAATAGGTCAGAGGCCAGACCTCCCAACTGTGACTGGTTTACAGGGATGTCCCTGATTTGCAAACAAATGTTAGCTGTGCCCCTCAGACTCCCTGTGAAATGTAGTAACAATAGGCAGAAAGGTAGGGAATCCCACTTAATGATAAATGTCAATAAGTGAGAGTAGACACTGCTTGCACGTCAGAAAAGGTGTAATAATACATATGCTCAGAATCCCCCAAAGTCACAACTGCAAAATATCTGAAATATATCACAGGTGTATCCCACTGATATGTACTTTTCCCTGAGGCTGTTCAAATATATACCTGAGAGTATCTGAGGCCTGGAAGAGTCAGAAACACACAGGCATATCAGCCTGTCTGCTGTTACACACTCTGCGAATAGCTGTAGAATGAATTCCACAAGCATGCCCTTATGTAGGAGTACAACACAGAAATATCAAAGGATGTAGCCATGTACTGCTAGCAACCACCTGTGACAATGCCATTGTTCAGGTGCTGAAAAGACTGGTGTGGTGCAGAGTCAATGAATACTAGGCTAACCTCTGTCAACCATCTGGATATGTCCACAGGTGGGAGCTACTCAGACAGGTTACTAACCTTTATAGACTTACAGGTACACAGCAACTCTGCATGTTCAGCAAGATAAACATCACACGATAATAAATAATACACTCTGCAGTTCTGCACTCCTACCCAAAGGTACTATATACCCGTGTAGTCAGGCACAACCAAGGGTGTAGGTAGGCATACACAGTAGTGAAATATGTCCAGTTGTCCTGAGCAGACTGTGCTAATGTCAACACAAACAAACCACAAACTGTTCAGAAGTGAGTAACTTACTAATGACAGTATAGCAGTTCACAAACAGTGCATGTGCCTGATATTCATAATTGGTAGTACAACATATTTAGTTGTCCTCTCCCCTCTCTCAGGGGTGGAAGGTTTCAAATATCCCTCCTAATGTATTACATATGCACAGCTGTTGCTGGTAAAGAAATGGGCAGCTATGGACCTTCTCCACACCCATCCTGTACATCCCGAGCTGGTTTCCCTACTGTCTTCCCCTTTTTGTGCACCCTTTATCACCACATTCCTATCTCCCCATTTACTTTTCTGTCAAAGAAATGAGCACAGGGGTTAGCTGGAGTGAGCACTTGTAAACAGTAGTAAGCGGGTTTGCACCAGTGTGCGTATGTGCACGCTTAGCTTAGCATTGCTAAGATAGGATAAGCTATGCCAAGCTTAGCTTAGCATTGCTAAAATAAAATAAGCTAAGCTAAGCTTAGCTTAGCATTGCTAAGCGTCGCGCAAACCCGCTTACAACTGCTTAAAAGTGCCTTAGTCACTCTGTATGACAGGGCCCTTGTACTGCTCAGCAACAAAATAAAATACCTTTATCAGTCCCAAACCCTACACCTAGGACTCACCAGTCTGCAGGCTGTACCACTAAGCCACAACAAATATACACTAACTTGGTGCTGAAAGAAATATAACATGCATTACAATGAGTGAATGTAAAGGGAAAATAGGAAAGCCATAAGAATACATTGCAATAACTACTGTTGTATGCCAGTTAATTCTCTAATTCGATAAGAAAGTACATACTCCCATGTATCCAGTGTTAGCATTAGGAGGTGTGAGTAAACCTACACACTGAGAATGTACTGGAAGAAGCAACAGTGAGGTTTCAGTACAACATGCATTTCACTGGCTACAACCCAGCTTCAGATATGAGACATATACCAACCTTCTGACTGAGACAACAGTGTCCACAGCAAACAAGCATGGTCCCCACCTTGCACAACTGAAAGGGCTACGCCTACCTAACCTATCATTTTATAGCAGTGTCCTGAAATCACAGTGAGAACTGCAATTACCACACAGCAGGCTGTATGCAATTACTAAATGGTGGGTACCAACTGGTTCAGAGGCCATCACATGCACATGTGCACATACCTAGAAAAGCAGCCTGTATCTGCTGTCCACACATGCAATAATATCATTGCAACAACTGGGAGAGAGAGAGAGAGAGAGAGCATGAGTGAGAGAGACAGACAGAGACAGACAGACAGATGAATACAAACAGGTCGTAGGAGACAGACACTGAAAACAAGCAGCAACACACAGAGAAAACAAAACCAATAAAAAAAAAGACAACATCTACAACAGATGGAGGTGAGGAATAAAAAGGTAAGGTATGTAACAGATATGTATCTGCTGACATCCGAAAGATGTGTCTGAAGGGTACTCTACATACTGTGAATCATGCAAATGTGGCAGCAGTCCGTATCTATATGTACATGCACATTTGCATAGGGCAAGGGACATACTGCAACTGTTAGTGAAGGCTGGACATATGTATGTTGTTGAAGGCTGCTATGTGCACATATATATATAGGTTGCAGTGTGTGGCATTGCAAAAAGCAAGCAGTGCCGGTATATGTCATGTGGTGTTAAACGCCGTGGGACTGAGCTACAGGCAGTGAGGCCTGCTACAGCTACTCTGGTCTGAGGACAGCAGAATGCATTCTGCATAACATTGTGCAATAGTATTACATAACCGTATGTCTCACAACTGTTGCATAATTGACATCCCCACCATGAAAGGTGGGCAGTATATGTGCCTATATGTGCAGCTATATGTACAGCAATGGATGTTTACATGTATGTCTATATATACATATATATATATATATATATATATATATATATATATATATATATATATATATATATGTATAGATATATGTGTGTGTGTGTGTCTAGATATATAGTTATATATATGGATATATTTAGATATATATGGATATATATATATATATATATATATATATATATATATATATATATATATATGTATGGATATATATGGATATGTATAGTTATGTATAGATATGTATAGATATGTATACATATGGATAGGTATAGACAGATATGGATAGATATGTATAGATATGTATATATGTATGTATGTATATATATATATATATATATATATAGAGAGAGAGAGAGAGAGAGAGAGAGGGAGACACGGGGTCATATGTACTGCAACAGGTGCCTGTTGTCCAAGGCATGGACTGAACACCAGTGTTAATACTGCAGTGCCATACCCCTTTCCATAACACCTTATGCAGTAACTGCCACATAGGTGGTAGCCTGCCAAACACTGAAGGTGTCAGAAGGGTACACGGGACACAGGTGGACAGTAGGCTCCCTTTGATAATCACAGTGCCACAGTAGTCATGTAATCTGTCTACGTGGTACGTGTCATCACAAAAGGTGTGTCATCTAGGGAAATATAGGTCGGTGTTCCCCTCTACTCATCACAATGCCCCATGTGGTATGTACCTCACATGACAACTACAGCAAGTGGAAAGGCCACAGACATACCTAGCAAAGAGTAATACTGCCCTCAAACACATGCCCTATGCAGACTGACTCACAGAACCACAGCTAGAGTATGTTGCATTCCGCCCACCCAGAGGTTACCACTACCGGACATACAGAGGCATGTCACATCCATCGCAGTCAGCCAACCACCATGACAACACCTCACAATCCCTCCGGGCTACATGACCTAGGGCCCTAATCCTTATCACCTCACTAAACAGCACATGCTGGAGGTACAGGTTCCTATCCACAAATATGCCATACTCTGGACTAAACCACCCAGCATTAACAAACAAGGCTCCTCATTAGCAGATGTCATACATACCCCTGATGATTGTTTTGGAGATAGGTAATATGCCTTTGGTGACACCTCTGTGTATCTGGTTGACAGGAGCAAATGAAATCACATTACATGTGTGTCAAAGGCCAGGGTAGCATATGGCTAGGCTGCTCTAGGCCCTAGGGCCAATAGCGTATTACCTATCTATGACAAAATGCACACACACACATGTACTCAGTGCAATACCTGCTATGTGAGGTAGAATGAGTGTGACAGTGACTGTGTGCAAGGTTTGTAAAGGTGTGATAGCTTAGTGTGAGGTTGTGTCTGTCATGGTAGTTTGTGTCCTAGGTGTGAGGCCAGAGAAAGATGTGTCAGTTATTGGGATGCAGAGATAGTAGGATGGCATATGTTGTGATGTAGTTCCTTGTTTACGACTGTGGTGTCCCATTGTAGGTTGAAGCAATACATGTATGCTCAGTAAGTGGTACTGCTGGTGACTCCAGCTCACATATGAACTGTTGTACTACCTTAAACTGTAGGCCTAAACAGCACAGTATGGTGTATGTTCACAGTCCCTGGTAACACTGTCTTGTGTATTTCCTGTAGTCTGCACAGATTAGATACCACAGGCATAGGTATCTGTAAGTAGGAGCACACAGTACAATACGGTACACAGGTAATGCTCATCTGTGTCGGCATACATCTGTGTGTTGTATGTATGTCTGATGTGTGTGTAATGATGCCTGTACCATACCCGCAATCACATGTGTGTTACAGGGTATGTGTGTGTACCTAGCAACATGTATACTCTGTTACAGCAGTATGCCAGCTATATTAACAACCATGCACATATGTTAGGTAGGGGTATGGCATCAAAGACTAGGGTGGTTTACTGGCAATACTGTAAATGTACATGATATTCATTGCATTGGATGACATATTTCTTCATGCATTAGATTGATATATACCCCCGGGGCGAGGTTGTGCATTGTATCCCAAACAGTGTGCTGACTACTGGTGTATACTGGTTTGTTATATGGAGTGTGGCAGGCACTGTCAGCCAGTTGTGGGCTGAGCACTGATATGTGGTATTGAATGTGTGTATCCTCTGATAGACAGATAGATGCTATATATGGCAGTTAAGTGATATCTGTACTTCATAATGTTAAGTGTGCCACATGACATGCTCACACATATCATTTAATTGTCTTCCAGGGTTATAGCTCATGAACATAATCCATCATATTCAGCTGCAGAGGAGCAGGAAATTCTGAACAGCCTGGTGCAGCACTATAACCTGCTTTTTTCCAGGGCCAGCCAGCGCCAGCATGACCATACTGCACTGTGGCAAGACCTTGTTCGCCGGGTAAATGACATAGGCATGCAGAACCTTACATATGAGCAGGTACACCATCACTGCAGTGATTTTTATTAGACATGTCCGGCAGCATGCATCTGATATCCATAGGCAACAGCTTGCCACAGGTGGTAGGGTGGCCATACATCCCCCCCTCACCAGAGTGGAGGAGCTGCTCCTAAGCGTGGTGGCTCCTGGCCTACAGCAGCAACAGCATCACATGTGTCATCATGGAGGCCAGAGCCACCCAGCAGGATGACATGGAGCGTGCAGGTAATACACCCTAGCTGTAGACTACCTTTACCCATATTGTTAGAATATACATATGTGAGATGTGTACTGTGTGTTTAGCAGTTGTGCTGCCTAATGTGTGCAATACTGATATTTTGAATATTATCTGTACACCTGTGACTGTTGACTGTTGTTCCACTGTCGTTTAGCACACTCACAGTAGCAATGCCAGAGTTGTAGCCACTGACAAACTGTGTCATATTCTTGTAGGTCCCTCTGGTGTGTCAGCAGGGCAGGCGATACATGCTGGTGAGTGTGTAAACACTTTAATATTGATAATGAAATGTGCATGTCATAGGTGAGGTGTAGGCCATGTACGTAACACCTACGCATAATGCATGCTGTGCTTGTTTGCTGTGAGACATCAATCATCTCAGTAAAGTCAGTAGCTGCCTCAATCACATGCAATGCACAGGGCAGCAGACACAATTGTGGCAACACTGTACTGCACATTGGATATGCATAGTTGCTACAGCTGTACACAACAGAACACGTTTATCATACACAGTACACGAAAACAGGCTACATTTGGCATTACCACACAACCGCTGTAATGTCACACTTCCGTATCCCACGTCATGCACACACACATGATATACCTCAGGGGTAGAGGCCTATCATGGGGCTGTGCAACACTCTGCAACACATAACACAGTCATGTTAGGCAATGCTCCCTATTGGGTACCTCACACACCCATGTACAAGGTGGCTGTGTAATTGTGAACGTAGCCACGGCACTGCAGTTCAGGTACAGCATGCTAGGCAGTGGTCTTGCACACATTAGTAGCTGTGAGTGACCTCAAGATGCATGTTGATAATGGCACAGGGTACTACACCCCATCCAGTTACAGTGACCACAGTACTACTCATAGCAGTCATTGCTTTGCACCTCAGTGTTGTGTGTGTGCAAACATATGCACCTATACACAATATGCACAGCAGTCACCATCCAAACAAAGTGTCACATATATGTCCTGGAATGCTAGTGGGTGTATAGGTCATTTGACACACATTGGGTATGTATGGTGTTCAATGTTGCAGTCGTGTAGCATGCCATGCCATGTCTGGCACCGACATATCTGCAATATGTCCCACACTCACCATAACCACTGTACACTGGCCATGTCGAGCATTGGGATTCCTTCACGTCAACATTCACCACACATCCCGTGTGTACATAGCATGGATGTGCTGCACCCGTGCCCACTATTATCTGCTATGGACACAGACACTGTACTCAGACATGGATATCTATGTGTCACACAGATAACACATGCAGCCATGGCAAGTATACTTGTGAGTGATGGTGCACAGGGAATTGCAGAGCTGATAACATCTGCACAGCAATGTTGTGTCCATGTACACATTGCGTTCCAGGGTGTAGCCAATCACTGAACAACTACACAGTTGCATCAAAGCCATGCATACTGACATTTAATAGGGGCGTCTACACTTGCACTGTATGGTCTTGTGCAACACCTATTCTGCATGCTGATACGTGTGTGGTGACGGTTTACCTTGTGATACTGACACCCACCTTCACCCACTATAGAGTATGTGTTGGATTGCTGGTATGTATGTGTATGTGCTGTAGTGAGGAGTGTACTAGTATTCATGTGTGCATATGTTCATGTGTGCATGTGTGCATGTGTGCTTGTGTGCATGTGTGCATGTGTGCCTGTGTTCATGTGTGCATGTGTGCATGTGTGCATGTGTTCATGTGTTCATGTGTGCATGTGTGCATGTGTGCATGTGTGCATGTGTTCATGTGCAGACCGTAAAGTGTGTTTCATGTCTTCCTCTCACAGGTGCTGAGTTAGGGGTTGGCAAAAGCAGCAGGCAACCTGAAGCCACTGCCACAAATAGTGGTGATGATGAGACATGTATTTTGGCACAGGAAGGTTTGACAGGGTCTGTCGTTGGTCCGCCAATTGACAGTACACAGCATTCAACCCCATCTATGTGCACACTCATACTGTCAATATATCCCTCACCACCAATGGCCATAGGCGAGGGACAGCATACAGTTGGCATTGACCAGGAGAGTGTGGTACCCATGGCACTTGCATCCCCTCACAACAGCCATAGCCATATTCCTGGAATGGTACCACATAGGCAGAGGTCCAGTGGTTTTCGGGGGAGCACCACTGGTCGTATTGCCTCTGGCAGGTGTGCCCTCACAGGCCTTATAATGTCCAGTGTGTTCCGGGCTGTAATGCAGGCTCAGGCACATATGGAACAGTACACCAGGCAGGGACTTAGGGTGCAGAGGGCACATTACACCGCTATCAATGACAGCATCCGTGACCTTGCCGGTGCCATCCAGACTTACACTGAGGTCATTGATAGACATTGGGTGGAGACATTAGATGCCCTCCACAACATGTCTTCCATGAGCCAGGACCGTGCAGGACGGTTGCGACATCGATGCGGATGCATGCCAGCAACAGCAACAGCTGGCAGTGGTCGCGGACGGCCCACAGTTCACAGCCGCTCCCGTAGTGGCAGTACCAGCCCCAGCAATGCTTGGGCTGGCCTGTCCATTGACCGTCCCAGTAGACCACGTGCACGTGGCTCTGGCCAGTCCCAGCAGGGACATGGGTCCAGTCATCATACCTCTGCCTCTGATGACAGTACCCAGTCAGGGTTGGTACTCAATACTGTCCGTAGCACCCCTGACAGGCACAGGTACTGTGTCCATGGCCAGAGACAGTGATCTGTACAGGCTAGCAGGTACAGTCTGTGGCTGTCCCACAAACTACCGTATATGGCAGCCACATGGTGGAGCTGTGTGCATGCAGACACACACAAATTAACCAAACAACTAGGGCTCACACATACACACACACCATTACATCAACATTGGCCCATGCTGTACTGTTTTCCCATACACACACACACACACACACACACACACACACACACACACACACACACACACACACACACACACACTCACACACACACACACACACAGATATGTTGATTGGATGGGTCAATGTCAGGCTCTGGGAAACAACAAAATGCCCTGTGCATATGATGATACCTGTGTCACTTCCTGTCATCTGCAACATTGACAGAGGAACAAGCTAACATGGTGCTAATGCACAGGGTGACACTATAGCAGTGTAGCAATAATAGCAAGTTGTCAACAAGGAAGTGTAATGACATCCTTGTAGATATATCTGAGCAGACATTATGCATCAAAGCTCTGATTGTCAATGTAGCATTCTTTACACCACTGTTAGGTCTGAGTATGTATTGTCCACCCATGTGCCACTTGGCTGAAGTGTAATGTGTTGCCAGTATGTGTTGTGGACAGTATGTGTGTGATGTGTGCAGTACAGTTTAGCAAGTGTACATCTGTGAACATGGTGGGTGCGCACTGTCTGCATGTACGTGCATAGTGGACACATGGGACGTGTGGCATACCCTGTCGTACACATTGTTAACATCTCATAGTATCTTTCAATGGCCAGTATGCATTCTACTACAGTTATGTACTAACATGGGTAGACATGTGTATGACATGGGTTAACACTATGCTGTGGGTGATACCGTTAATATCTGTCAATGATTTGCAGTCTGGTAGTATACACAACCTTAACAGCATGACTATAAGCAATCATTGGATGATGTCCTGACAAATGACACACAGTCGAGGGAACTCAGTAACAACTGGATCCTTCTGGTGCTACACTATAACACTAACCAGTGGTAATGAACGCCACCCATTCCTGTGACCACACCTGTTTGGCATATAGCCCCCTTAGGTACATGCAGACACACTAGGGATGTATCCATCCAAATCTGGAAATGCATGCATTGGCCTACAATGCATTCCCTGGATGGGACGCATATCCTACACAAGGTTATCATACAGACAGATACCTATTGTCTGATACATGCTGTATAGCAGTAAGCCGACTATGGCATAGTCATCCTCATGTACTATACATACTATCCCGTCAGTACCACACATGTGGTAGCCCTCAACATGTATGTTGGGTACCAATGTGTACATACAGCCTCATGTTATGTCATGTGTCCCTTGGTTTCCACATATCCATAGGTATTGTGGAGTCCCAAGGTATATCACATAAGACATTAGAGGCCTGAATGAATATCCACAAGGCAGTTGTACACCTATAAAGACTGTCCATTATTGGCAGTCTCTGTTGTGTATGAACATGTCTGACATATACGCCAGGCATATACCCTCACTCACACTACTCTTAAGTAACTGTCATGGGTGTGTGTGCCACAGATGACCTTGGCCACAGAACATGACAGTGGATGGCCTTGTCACATACATACATATGTGACCTATGATCTGAGAAGCAGCAGCACAATCTGCCAATGGAAACAAATGCATTCATGTAGTATGCAGGCTTCACACCTATGTACTGATTGAGGAGACATGTACACATATATATTTGCCACGCAGATACCTGATGTGTGCAATGCACTTACTGTTGTAATCATAATATGTCATACCATAGTAAAAGCAAAACCCACATCGCATTGACCAACAGTGATACACACACAATCAGCATTTAAACCCCTGTCTAACTATGTTATGGTACTAGAGAGCGATGCATTAACACAGCACGCTATTTGCTTTAGTGGGTGATTTCTCTTCTCCGGTTGTATTTGTAGGATAGTGACATCATCAGTCTTTCCAAAGAGCAATGTACCTCTTTTAGTGTGTTTTCCCAATCTCCAAAAAGGGCACTCCTTTCAAAGGCAATTGCACACATACACACACCACCCACACACGCAGTCAGCATTTGCAGGATCCAAATTCTTACCTAACAATGTTATGACACGAGAAAGCAATGCATTAACACGGCACGCTATTTGCTTTAGTGGGTGATTTCTCTTCTCCGGCTGTATTTGTAGGATGGTGACATCATCAGTCTTTCCAAAGAGGAATGTACTTCTTTTAGTGCATTTTCCAAGTCTCCAAAAAGGGCACTCCTTTCAAAAAGGGTTGCACATATACACACACAGTCAACGTTTGCTGGATTCAAACCCCTGTTGAACTACGCTATGATACTAGAGAGAAAGATGCATTACCACTGAACACTATTTGCTTTACTGGTTGGCTTTTCTTCTCCTGCTGTATTTGTAGGATGGTGACATCATCAGACTTTCCAAAGAGGAATGTTCCTCTTTTAGTGAGTTTTCCCAGTCTCCAAAAAGGGAACACTTCTCAAACGAAACTACACACAAACACACCCCCCCAAACACACTAACTGTTTGCAGGATTCAAACCCCTATCTAATTATATTTTGATACTAAAGAGAGATGCATTAACACAGTGCACTATTTGCTTTATGGGCTGGTTTTCCTTCTCCTGCTGTATTTGTAGTATGGTGACATCATCAGACTTTCCAAAGAGGAATTTACCTCTTTTAGTGAGTTTTCCCAGTCTCCAAAAAGGGAGCACCTGTCAAAGGAAGTGACACACACTCACTGTTTGTAGGATCCAAACCCCTGTCAAGTTATGTTATGATACTAGACAGAGACACATTAACACGTCATGCTATTTGCTTTACTGGCTGGTTTTTCTTCTCCTGCTGTATTTGTAGGATGGTGACATCATCAGACTTTCCAAAGAGGAATGTACCTCTTTTAGTGAGTTTTCCCAGTCTCCAAAAAGGGAACACCTCTCAAAGGAAACTACACACATACACCTCACAGACACACACTCATTGTTTGCAAGATTCAAACCCCTACCTAACTATGTTATGATACTAGAAAGAAATGCATCAACACGGCACGCTATTTGTTTTACTGACTGATTTTCATTCTCCTGCTGTATTTATAGGATGGTGACATCATCAGACTGGACATGGTGATGTGTGTACACTTTGTTTTATGCCATTCCAGGAATGGTCCATGTGGGTCAGCAGGTGTCAACAGCTTGAACAAGACCTCATAATCCTTACCTTGTGTGATCTATCTGTGGACACATTGACATTCCGTCATATGTCAACACATATATATGCACAGTTTGTTGGTTTTGTGGATACTACATGTGTCTGGGATGTTGATAAAGGGCTATTCAAAGTCTATGTGCCACATGTGTAGATGGATTCATTGATGTATGTCCTGGGTGGCTGCCTTGCAAACAGTGTAGCATGTTTGGGAACCATGATCCACACATGAACATACCACAGTTGGTAGGGTTGTGTGTATGTCAGCTTCCAATAGCTCTGTTTATGACTGCAACCATGATGGACCCCATGACCTTGCAGAACAGACTTCATAGGCATACTGGACTTGACTTCCCCATGGTGTGTTGTGCAACAACACTTGTGGGGAGTGCCATATGTAGCTGTGACACATTCAACGGTTCCACATCCTGTGTAGGGGGTGAGGCTTAGCTGACTGTTCAGGTGCAGGATCTGTTTGTTCTGTAGTTTGTGCATGACACATATTGGGAATCGATGTATTCCACTTGCTGCCATGCTTTTGGCAGTGGGGGTAGCTGCTCATCCATTCTACATGTGATATCTCCTGGTATGATGATATGGACTATTGTCAGTGGGAGGTGGGTAAGTACATATTGGCCTGTCTGTCAAGATGTCAGCATTGTCAGTCAGGTACAGTTGGCCCTGACTCAGGACATATATGGGTGTACATTGCTATTTATGACATAGCTGAAGGAGGTGTCATGATTCAGCCTGAACTCCTTCTCAGCTACTCTTTACAAAACACCAACAAACATGAGCACTAATCCATGTTATACTCTTTTACATGCTTAACACCCTACTGATCCTTTGTGATCAGGCTACAGAGTATGTCATCATAATATCCTGGCATGCCCAGGGGTCGGTTTTGTGTGTACTCTCCAGTCCAGCTGGTGGATATTGTGATAGTGACACAATCTCACATCTGCCTCATGTACACAGACAACCCTCTCCTCCTCCCGACAAACTCAGATATATGTGTGAGATGCACCTATATAGACATACAGGGTGGTGAACTCTCTCGACCCATGACTGACACAGTCTATCAGGAGGTGAAGGTAACCACACACACACCACATATCAGTCTCACATATCCTCTAGCAACAGCACTCAAACCACATTATCACACATAGACATACTCGGATGCTGTAAATGTACTCTGCCTAAGCAGCAGAGACCTCCAAAGCAGACACACACACAACTGCTACCCCACTACAATACACACATATCACATAGTTCACAATGTCAGTGCGCCACACAATCACTGCCCTTCGCGCTAAACAACACAACTAATACACTTGTAATAGGCGACACTTATTGTCAGACACACTGACATACCACTCACCAGCCCTAACATGGGAATAGTCACTTTGAGCTGTCTGTCGCGTGCCAGGATCTGCCGCATAACACAGGCAGTCAGGTCACTCCAAAGCAAGTACAGGACTGGCACCATCATTGTCCTTGCTGGTGCATAAAACCTCAGACGTTACTGCCTGGACCACATGACATGATACATGGAGGAACACTCTGATCATGTAGCCCAGGCCAGTATGACCCTGACCTTGTCTAGCATCTTACACTCACCAATTATGATGTCACAGTATACAGACACACATATCACATTTAACAGTTACCTAACAAATTTGTTTCATTCAAAGGGGATACAGTGTCTGTCAGCCTATGGTGACATGCTCAACATGCAATGTAGCTTCACTATGGACAGCTTGCACCTGTCAACCTTGGACTTTCGAATGCTGGCTAAGGCTCTTGCTACCACCATATTGCCTTTTTTAAGCAGGGCTCAAAAGACAAACCCACCCCCATAGACATTACAGGGTAAATGAAACTAAGGGTAATGCTGCTCAACACCAGATGTGTTACCCTCATATTGTGGCCACTCAGGACTCTCCTCAGTATGGAGAATAGCAATATCTGTGCACTAACAGATGCCTGGTTCAGGCTCACTTATGCACACCAGCACTACCAGGTTATGTTTCATACCATGCTTTCTGACAACAAGACTTGGAACAGACAACACAACTAGGGGGAGTATCCATATACATCACAGATACACACACCTCCGGGTTAGTATCACTGCACAAAGCATCACAGCCCATACATATACAACTACCATTGTGCAAAACTGCCTTTCAGTTTGTTGCCTGCTACAGACCACCCTCCCAAACTCAGGAACCACACTCAGCTTTCATTAAACTATGGAGAATATGAAGGTCTCCACAAACACCATTATATTGTGTGACTTCATATACACAAATATTGACTGGGGATACTACTCAAGCCCCAACACCCTCACCCAACAGTCGCTACAATTTGTAGACTCATATGCTATGGCACAACCAGTCAGCACAGCCACAAGGGGGAATACATATTGGACCTTATCATCACCAACATGGGGACTCTATGTTCCACACCAGTGATATACCCCTCACTGGTAAGGTCAGAACATACATATATCTCACTGGACATACATATACCCTCCACACACCCATCCTGGGTAATCTTGCTGAACTTCTCATGAGCCAACATCTCACTTCACCAAAGCAAGGTGGTATCCTTCAGAGACCCTGAGACAGTGGCAAATATGGCTCACACTGCTGAATCCTTTACATACACATTCTATGGACACCTAGTGGACTGCATGGATTGTGATATCCCAAGTAACAACAGGACTCACTACTTTAATGGCAGGGGACCTGTCTGGTAGACCCCAGCCATTAATAAGCTGTACAAAGTCAGGAGGAAGCTACTACATGATAGAGCACAATCCCAGACTGGGAAGGCATCTGTAATCTGTAGTAGCAGACAGCTATAATCACTCATGAACTTTTCTAAGGGCCGCTTCTACTGGACAGTTGCACCAGACACATAGGACTATCACACGGCCTTCTTCAGTTATGTCAGGAACCTGGGTGGACACTCATTGATATGCTGTGAGTTACTGCATATTGAGTAAACTTACCCTGAACCCACTGGCATTGCCAACATCCTGGCAAACAGGTTCAGTGCAGATGTCTCCCCCCATCCCCCCTAAGGAGCAACTATCCATCCCAACAGAGTATAACCTCCCTGACATCACACAGTAACAGGTGAATGCTGCCCTCCCCAAAACATACATCACAGTATCAATGTGACCAGATGGTGTCCCAGCCTGCATGTTACACAAGCTTCATGACAGATGTAACCCTTGCATTATATCACTGTTCAATATCAGATTTACTACAGGATATGTACCCAAGGAACGGCGTACAGAGACAGTGGTCCCACTCCACAGAGTTGGTACCACAATGGACCAGAGACAATATTGCCCTATAAGTCTAACTTGCCTGTTCTGCAAAGCTATGGAGAGTATTGTCATGGGACTCATACACATAGACATTGGGAACCTACAGACACTGTGTCCTACACATTTCAGCATTGTTGTGGGCAGATCTTGCCTCTTGAACCTGTTTGTATTCTTTAAACGGCTAACATGTCCATCGACATAGGGACGGTTGTCCACACAGCCTACCTGAACCTTGCAAAACCCTTCAACACAATAACCCACTGGGCCATTATGCATAGGCTCACCAGCATCGATATGGACACATATCTTACATGATGGATTGATACCTGGAACAGGGATAGCACCCACATGGTCAGAATTGCAGGTGCCATGTTTGACTATACACCAGTTACACGTGGTATCCCACACGGCTCGGTCCTGGGACCTCTATTGTTCTGTATATATTTGTCTGACGTACAGGCTACCACAGGGGAATATGGCTGAACATGTTTGCACTTGACTGCAAACTGGGTGCCATGATCAACTCTCCAGCTGCCACATGCATACTCAAACAGGGTCTCACAGAGATGGATGACTGGTGCCTGAACCATGGCCTACAGCTAAATGCCATTAGTTGCATAGTCATCCCCTTTGGGAATAACAACATGCCCACACATTACCACATAGGTAGTACTCCATTACATACGGTAGGAGTTGTTAGGGGTTTGGGGACATGACTTGTTCGTACTGTCACCTTTGACATTCACGTTGCCAAAGTGGTTGGACACACCTTCTATGTGGACCACCTTATCCCATATGGTTTCACATCTAGATCGAGTGAGGTCATTGTGCCCCTATACTCATCACATCCATGCTTGGTTGCAATGCCACATTTGGGGTGTTCCTTACCTGACACTTGCAGCAACTGTACTGGCCATAGAAGTTCCTCACCAAGCAGATCTAGGGACTCACACAGATGCCCTGCACAGTTCGGATGCAGTAACTCCAGCTCTACTCAGTCACTTACCACCTACTCGGGTATGATGTGTGCCTATTGTTTACAAATATACCCAACCCAGAATTACCAGACATGCTCCATCTCAGGATATCCAACTCCCTTGGAGCTACACACTCCAGGGACGTATACCTCAGCACAGATGTTAATAGGACATACTGAAGGTACAGATTCTTATCCCAGAGGCTCCACTCACTCCAGAATGTAATCCCAGTTTCACATAGGCAGAGCCACCCACTGACCACCTACAGGAGACATCTTGATGACTGTATGGGTGATCATATGTTTACCCCTGGGATATCTTCTGTGTCTCTGCTAGACAGAGGCACACTAGCCTAAACGTACATGGGCTATCTTGTGTGACCTACTATTCACACACACAGTTTAGTAATCTGACAGGGTTCGAATGCCAAACACACTCTGGCTAGGCTTGTACATGCCCTTGGGCAGATAGCCTAGTATCGCCCTCTGAACCTATGCAAATGTTCAAGATGCACAATGTTTATTGCTGATACTGTTTGCAGGTCTTTATCGTCTTTGCTTTACCAGTTTCTATGAACAACTTCGGTATCTGCAGAACATATTTGATTATGACAGGGTTCCACTATATTATAGATGTGTCTGTTGTCATAGGATGGATTGCTGTATAGTGACAGGTTCCTGGGTTAACACATGCAACTGCCAGATATGCGTGGCCCACTGCTGTACTCAGACATGGCCTAAGTGTGTGAGCATGCCCAGTTCAGCCATTCAGTGTTTTGTTGCCTGACATTTGTCTCATTTATTCAAGTGTATGAGCATGCTCAGTGTGACCTTTCAGTATGTTGCTATCTGAGGTCCACTACATTTCTTGATGTGTGTGAACATGACCAATATTAACATTTATACTGTGTGTGTGTTGGAAGTCAGGTTCTGTTCTTACTGCAGGACTTACCTTAGTGTCATAACTTGACAAGGATTATGCTGTGCCTGCAGGGTTTTCATGAGATACTTTGCATAGACTTATCAACATTCCTTCATACAGGTTGCCCACCACAATGCTGTCATGGTTTAGTGGTTCAGCACTTTAACTGTAGTGCACTGTATCCTGGGTTCGATACCCATCACTGCTTTATATTTTCATACTGAGCTGACCAGACTGCTTAAGGGCCAGTTAAGCAAATATGAGCATGTTGGCTTTTGTACAGCTATGCCCTACTTAGACCAGGCTTGTCCGACATTGCTCAATATTCACCAACATTGCTGGACGTTGCCCAATATTACTCAACACTGACCACAGTTGTGCTAGTTGGTGTGTGCGATTTTGTTTGCATATACTACATGGTGGTAAATGCTGTTTAGCACTGCTTTATATTGCTTAACACATGGCAGTCATGCCTTAGGTGGTGCTGCAGGGCTACCTATGTCAGATGCACATACTACACTCACTGTACATGTTTGAAAGCAGGTAGTGTCAACTTAGGCATCCCTTTTACTATATGTGCGAGTCAGAGAGAGGTATCATTTCTAGAGTTCCTACTGAGCCAGTGTATGTGCTATGTGTTTCCTCTTTGCCAAGGCCAAAGCATACTGGGCATGCCTCCTTCTGCCTACTAGGGCAGGCTCAGGTTGTTCCTCCTCCGAGTCACGCTCTGCCTGTGATGGCCTTGGCAATGGTGGGGGGCTGTTTGGCCCAGGCCTATGCTGGTTCTGCTGCAGCTGTTTTCACAGGATCATATTATGTAGCATAGCACATATCATGACAATTTGGGTACATGTAGTTGGGGAGTACTGCAAGGCTCCACCAGATGTGTCCAGGCACCAGAACCATGACTTGAGCAGCCCAAACACACGTTATATTACATTACGTGTTTGTGCATGTGCCTCATTATGGCGTTCCTGTTCAGGTGTGTGTGCATTTCTGATGGGTGTCGTCAGCCACGGCTCCAGTGCATAGCCAGCATCCCCCACTAAGGTGACCATGTGGGATGTCCCCATTGGCAAATGTCTGGTACAGCTGCGTCAGATGCCAGATATGGGAATCATGGTAGCTTCCAGGCCAGCCTGCACACAAATTCAGTATTATGCCCTGGGCATCACACATGACCTGACAGTTGATGGAGAGGAAGCACTTGCGGTTGAAGTAGACCCTATTCTGCTTGCCGGCTGGTGCTTTGATGCATATGTGCATGCAGTCTATTGCACCCACTACATCTGGATTTTCTGCTATTTTCTGGAAGAGACGCATATTGCTGGCCAATACCTCATGGGAATTGGGGAAATATACATGATCACTGACATGTGCTGACATGGCATGCAGGAACTGGTGTAGTACCCTGGATGCTGATGCCTGTGATATCCCCATCATATCACCATTTGGTCTCTGGAAGGCACCTGTTGCTAATATTTTAGGCCAACGCATACCTTTGTTTCCACTGGGATGGGTTCCCCTCTGTTGGTTCTGTGTGTGATGTGTGGCCTGCGCAGCTCAACAATTTGATGCAGGAGGTCTCTGTCCACTCTATAGTGCTCCACTATCTCCAGCTCATGTAGCCCCTGGTAGATTACCCTGGGCCTGTATACTCTTCTCCGTCTCCTCACTGTGGGTTGTCCAGCAGCATTTACATTGTCACCACTCTCAGCATGTTGCATATGTCGCCTTATAACAGCAATGGCAGCCCCTAACATTTCTTTGTCTCAGTAAAGCTTTTTCAGTTTTCACTTCTATTAGCTTACTGCAGTGTCTGTTGTGAGAAACATAATGGACTGTTGTTTGCAGAGTTTTAAGTTCTAGGCTGGGCTGGGCTAGTGTACTCCCTGTGTAGTTGTCTGATTCCGATTGTTTTCACCTGCTAGCTCTGCTAGTACTCCCTGGTAGCTTCCTACTATTTGTTGTGCTTCCTTTTTCATTCTGTTTCCTCAGGAGGGAGTGCCACGCACACAAGCGCAAACACGTGCGCAGCAGCTAACATGCTCGCATACATGCTTACACGGACTAAAACTTGGTTATTCAGGTTAAAACGAGCACACACCAGTGCAAATGCGCTTACAACTCTTTAAACAGCCTTATACATGCTTACTCCGGCTTAAACATGCGCACACCCACGCTTACACCTGCGCACTCTGTCTTACTCCGGTTTACAGGCATGCACACGCGTGCATGCAAGCTCAGCAAGAAACTTTGGTGTTATCCACGGCATACACCTTCCATTTCTTGCCTTTCCCTAGCCTACCTGTTGACACACTTCTTTCCATGATGTGTAAATGACAGCTAGCTAACACATGCCACTCTGCTCCAATGAGCCTCACTTCTTTCATACATACCCCCTCGTGATGTCACCTATCTTCTACTCTGTTACTCCCCGTATCCTACTCCTACACTCCACTGACTCTGCTCATTTGCTATGTAAACTTGCGATTCACAATCCTAACCCTCATTTACATAGGATTGCCTACTAATGCTTGGTTACATCTCTTAGACTGAGCTCCCCCCCCCTTAGCAACCTCTACTCGGTGGCCGTGTTGTCTTCAGCCTGCCATTCCCTTGCATTGTACATTAACAATTTCAATAAAATCCACATTTGTGGGTTTTAATTTTTAGTATTCTGGGTTTTAGAGTGCAGCCCGTTTGCGCAGTGCTGCACTACGCTTAAACATCGGAAATCTGCGAAAAAAAATAAAATATTTTTATTTTCATATTGCATCAGGAAACATTTCCAATGGCCATATATTTGGCCATTGGCATGCTTCCTGCACTGGATGCAACCTTTATTTGGAGCTGTCACGGCTCCTTTTTGCTATTTGCAGAACGGTACTCAGTTGTCAACTGAGTACATTTCTGCAAATAACACTGCTCTTACTCGGACAGGTTTGGGTTTTCTGAATCACAAATCTACCTCATTTGCATGCCTTTCACCTGCAATTGAGGTAATTTGCACATCCCAGCCCTGTCCGTGTAAGAGCCGTTTTAGGACCTCTCTTGCACGCCCCTGCAGTCTGTTCCTGGATTGCTCGTCGGACATGATGGTTGCATGGAGACTTACTCTACTCTAAGACTCTGTGCAAGCCTTTGTGAATCCGGCCCAACAATTATTCAGAAATGCCATTGTATGCAACTTAATGATTTTTATCTCATTGTCCTGATACATAATGCAAGATATACAGGAAGCTAAAACTGCAGAAAGATTAAGGCTGGGATTCACAAACAAACTGTGCATTGAATGAGGCAAAATTGCACAGAAGTAGTTGAGTTCCAAGTAGGCCCAGTTCAGGGACACAGAAGGAGTTGTGAAAGAAGGCCTAATTGTGTGGTCAACACTCTTTTTGACCCCCTGGTAAAAGAAGTTTTAAGAAGTGCAATTTTTGAGATTCACTCTTCTCCAAGTTTACAGTTTTTTTTTTTCATCTTTGTGACACTAAACATTTCAAGTGCTGACATTTCAAATGGTGCCTAAATGGACAGCACCACAAAGGAGATCTCGCAGAAAGACACTCTTGGTGAACGCTAGGTTTTGTACTTTTCTCCTCTGTTGAGTAACACTGAAGTTGGTAGATATAAGCTGGGGATGAAGGTTCTCTGAAAAAAAAAGTTTATTCTGTTACTTGCTAAAAGTGGCTTTCAGTGATAATTTGTCATATTTTTGTCCATGGGGAAAATATTGGTGCATACAGAAGAGAACTGACAATAATATTTTGTAATGTCACTTATTTAAATGATCTAAGTTCTAAAATAAATATTGTTTATTGGACATTTCAAATTCACTCCCTTTTCTTTAGTCAGACTGATAAAGTGAACATCAGCGAGAATGAAAATAAACACATTTCACAATGCTGAAAAAAGTAAAGGTATATATTATTCTTCATTTAACATTAGCAGTTCAGCCCTTAAAAAAACGAAAACTCTACCCCCTACATACAAAATACACATTCTAAAACAGATTATGAACACTTCAGTAGTTATATCATATTGAAATTTGTTAGAGAATGTGTGTAATCTAAAAAAGTCCCGTGTTTTACACTTATTCACTCATTATTATGCCTATTGTCACTTACATCTGATGCCAGTAGAATGTTTTACGACACCATGAATGCTAACAGCGAGCCATTTAACATATTTTCACACATGCTTCCCTTTTCCATGTTTAACAGTGGAACTACTTTATTTAAGTTTTTGTACTGGAGTAGTGCACCGATATCAGTGCTTCAGTTGCAGGCTCAGTCCTGCTGAATACAATCACAATGCTTAATTAGATACAATGCAATTTTTTTCCAAATCTGTACAGCCTGTCAAGGACTAACACCAGTGACTTTTCTCTCAATCACTCCTAAGTAAATCCTAATAGTTTGCTGGTCTTGTGACATTCACAATTTTGGAAAGTTCTGCCTGCTGCAATGATCCAAAATCAAGTTCCAAAAAAGTAAACAGAGTTAGCACCCAGTTTCCTTTTCAGAAGCATCATTTAAATATAAAAATCCAAACATTTTTGTTACAACATTGGCATAATGAAAAAGAAAGCACAATATAGATTTTCTTTCCTTTCGATTCAGGGGCACCCCTGGACAATAAGTCAAAGCATAGCACCAAGCCAATGAATAACTGATTCTCTAACTGAAATCTGTTCACATGCAGTATCCTCCCAAAAGAAAAAGAGCTTTATTTCAGTTTCTTATGTTCATCCAGCCCACACTGGAGACAGAAGTTCTTCCTCTGGTGCCAGTATTTGGTCAAGCAATGCAGAATTATTTTCCTTGTACTTGCTAAGATTTTTTTTTGCTGCAGAAGACTTTTCAGTAAAACAGGAATCAGCCTCTATTCTCAATCTCAGACTGATCAAGTTAGCTCATCATCTTTGCAACCACTCCTTATATCGTCAGTGATGGGATCTTTCTGTGCTGCTGCTGTTAATACTTGTGGACTTCTACTTATTTGCTGCACCACTGAGAAGAAACATTTGCTTTACCATTGAGTATAACCTATAAGGAGCATTCATCGGGTGCAGTCACTCACAGCTGCCTTGAGGGTTCTTCTCCAGCCTTATCTTGTCTGTTCCTTTTAGCAGTCAAAGATGACTGCCAATATAAATGAATGTATAGCAGGACTCTGTGTGTGTGTGTGTGTGTGTGTGTGTGTGTGTGTGTGTGTGTGTGTGTGTGTGTGTGTGTGTGTGTGTGTGTGCGTGTGTGCGTGTGTGCGTGTGTGCGTGTGTGTGTGTGTGTGTGTGTGTGTGTGTGCACGTGCAATGCCTGCATGTGCAATATTGTGCCTGTATAGCACATATGAAACTTAGTTGCACCTCATGTCACTCAAGAATTCTCTTTTTTTCATTTTCCATGAACTGAACGTCTGGTCAATAAAAAGCACTACACTGACAATAAATAACATAAACCAGCCATGATGTATTACAACTAATAAAATGTTGTATAGTACAGCATTTTGGGGAGCTATTGGTGGAAATAAGTAGTATTTGAAACATATTTATATGGTGAACAAAGTCTGCAAACATACCCTACCTTGTACTAGGGATAAAGGATGTCTAGAAAATAACATTGATTTGAAGTTGGCAGCCCTTCTGAAAGTAAAATGACATGTTTCTTACAGAACGGAACAGCAAATCTTTGTCTGGTTATTAATTGTTTTGAAACACCTGCCTTATTTGAAACCATTAATACCATAGGTGATAATGCATCTGATAGATGAACTTTAAGGTGTTCTTTTTATACTGTAATAGAGTCTTACTGTCCATATGTTGAAATGTTCTGCCAAAAAAGCCAGCAGATATCTATTGATAGCATTAACCACTGTAATATTTATTTTATTTATCCTTTGTTGACTAGGTTAGTCCCACTAGACTCATAGCCTCTTTTCAGGGAGGTCCTAAGTTTGTTTTATTTGGCTATAGGAAATTTG